>NW_021941623.1:149374-159374 GCF_902148855.1 Sphaeramia orbicularis
TGGTGTTGGAATCGAACCCAGAACCTTCTTGCTGTGAGGCACCAGTGCTAACCACTGCACCACCATGTCGTCCAAAAATAAATAAATAAATAAATAAATAAATACATAAATATATACATATACATTATAGAAGTGTGCATAAAATAAGATATTATTGTAGTTAATTGGTTATAATGATAAGAAGATATTATCACATTTATTGATCATTGTATTTTGGGTAAATATTTAAAGTGCATATAAATATTATCGTTTATATTAAAAACGGTTGACTACGCAAATCTGATTGTGTGTGAAGTGACTAAAAAAGTGTTTATGAACGGTTTGTATGGATGTTTTGTGTTATTGTAAAAATATACAAAGGAAAATGTGAGTTAACAAAGCAAAGGAAGCAGGTCTAGTTTGATTATTAGTTTGTAAAAAGGGGGTGGAGTCAATATGTTATACTTCTGCCCACTCCTTTTCTAGCACAGAAAAATTTTATTTATTTATTTATTTTGACCATGTTGTATGATTCTTTATCTGGTGATTCTGTGCTCGAAATAAAACTACTACGACATATATTACAAATCAATAATATTTAGTTAACAATGAACAAGAATATATGCAACATATCAACAGTGATGCACTCTGTCAGCCCAGTACTGCGTTTGTAACCTTTGCTCATACTACAGTATATTTAGACTGATTTACATTTACATTTACATTTATGTGTTTGGCAGGCGGTTTTTTCCAAAGCAACTTACAGGAGAAAAATACAAGAAAAATACAAGAAAAAACTAAAAACATAAAACAGCTGTACAATTAAAACAGTGTTGTACTTTATGCAGATTTCACCCTGCACTGTCCAGAACTCGCAGAAGAGGCAGAACCATGGATCTGCAACCAGGTCCTTGGATACTTTATGGTGATGTCCAGATCTACATGTTTTTGCTTCCGTACTGCTTCTCTCTGTTTGAATATGAGCTGAACAGTCACTGAATGGTGCGCATCAGGGAGATTTAGAAGCAGGTATACGCACCGCTGACTGCGACATTAGGAGGTATACCCTGGACTACACCAGCAGCTGAAATGGAATGGAAATCTGTTGGTCTCGAGGACTCCATCTTAAATTATGAGTCCTTCTACTGTGGTCCAAGACCGAGTCAAGACCGAGTCCTTGAAGGGTCAAGACCGAGATGAGACCGAGACAGCAGAAACGGTCTCAAGACATCCAGTACTACAGCACTGCATTAAAGGACTGCAGGCTGACATTAAAACCCTGAAACAGCAAATGGTTCGGATCCAGGTCAGCACCATGGGCGACCAAAGACCTGATCTGGGTCAGAACTACCATATATTTCAGTAGGAAACTGAAGTTCCCATAGTTCTGACATCTGAACCAAGATCCCCACAGTTTAGTTTGGATGAGGATATGCATGAAATCCAGTTTGAAGGAGCAGGCAGTAACTGAAGGACCTGAAGGACCAGGCAGTAACAGAAGGACCTGAAGGACCAGGCAGTAACAGAAGGACCTGAAGGACCAGGCAGTAACAAATGGACCTGAAGGACCAGGCAGTAACAAATGGACCTGAAGGACCAGGCAGTAACAAATGGACCTGAAGGACCAGGCAGTAACAGATGGACCTGAAGGACCAGGGAGTAAGAAATGGACCTGAAGGACCAGGCAGTAACAGATGTACCTGAAGGACCAGGCAGTAACAGATGGACCTGAAGGACCAGGGAGTAACAAATGGACCTGAAAGACCAGGCAGTAACAAATGGACCTGAAGGACCTGAAGGACCAGGCAGTAACAGAAGGACCTGAAGGACCAGGCAGTAACAAATGGACCTGAAGGACCAGGCGGTAACAGATGGACCTGAAGGACCAGGGAGTAAGAAATGGACCTGAAGGACCAGGCAGTAACAGATGGACCTGAAGGACCTGAAGGACCAGGCAGTAACAAATGGACCTGAAGGATCAGGCAGTAACAGATGGACCTGAAGGACCAGGCAGTAACAGATGGACCTGAAGGACCTGAAGGACCAGGCAGTAACAGAAGGACCTGAAGGACCAGGCAGTAACAGATGGACCTGATGGACGTGAAGGACCAGGCAGTAACAAATGGACCTGAAGGACCAGGCAGTAACAGATGGACCTGAAGGACCAGGGAGTAACAAATGGACCTGAAGGACCAGGCAGTAACAGATGGACCTGAAGAACCAGGCAGTAACAGATGGACCTGAAGGACCAGGGAGTAACAAATGGACCTGAAGGACCAGGCAGTAACAGATGGACCTGAAGGACCTGAAGGACCAGGCAGTAACAGAAGGACCTGAAGGACCAGGCAGTAACAGATGGACCTGAAGGACCAGGCAGTAACAGAAGGACCTGAAGGACCAGGCAGTAACAGATGGACCTGAAGGACCAGGGAGTAACAGAAGGACCTGAAGGACCAGGCAGTAACAGATGGACCTGAAGGACCTGAAGGACCAGGCAGTAACAGAAGGACCTGAAGGACCAGGTAGTAACAGATGGACCTGGAGGACCAGGCAGTAACAGATGGACTTGAAGGACCTAAAGGACCTGAAGGACCAGGCAGTAACAAATGGACCTGAAGGACCAGGCAGTAACAATGGACCTGAAGGACCAGGCAGTAACAGAAGGACCTGAAGGACACAGATCTGTATGAACCGTCTGGAGTGACGTCTGTTCCTCTGTTGCATCAACTGAACAACACACGTTAGTCCATGACAACATGTTCTATTTCATCACAACAAAACAGGGAAGTAACACAGACACACACACCACACACACACACACACACACACACACACAGACAGACAGACAGACACACACACACACACACACACACACACACAGACACACAACACAGAGACACACACACAGATATATAATTATTTCTAATAACAGACAGATTCGTTGTATTACCTGTTGTCTGTTTACCTGCGGTCTGTTTACCTGCGGTCTGTTTACCTGCGGTCTGTTTACCTGAGGTCTGTTTACCTGCGGTCTGTTTACCTGAGGTCTGTTTACCTGTGGTCTGTTTACCTGTGGTCTGTTTACCTGAGGTCTGTTTACCTGTTGTCTGTTTACCTGTGGTCTGTTTACCTGTTGTCTGTTTACCTGTGTTCTGTTTACCTGCGGTCTGTTTATCTGTTGTCTGTTTACCTGCGGTCTGTTTACCTGTGGTCTGTTTACCTGTTGTCTGTTTATCTGCGGTCTGTTTACCTGTTGTCTGTTTACCTGTGGTCTGTTTACCTGTTGTCTGTTTACCTGCGGTCTGTTTATCTGCGGTCTGTTTACCTGTGTTCTGTTTATCTGAGGTCTGTTTACCTGTGGTCTGTTTACCTGTTGTCTGTTTACCTGTGTTCTGTTTACCTGCGGTCTGTTTATCTGTTGTCTGTTTACCTGTGTTCTGTTTACCTGTTGTCTGTTTACCTGCGGTCTGTTTATCTGCGGTCTGTTTACCTGTGTTCTGTTTATCTGAGGTCTGTTTACCTGTGGTCTGTTTACCTGTTGTCTGTTTACCTGTGTTCTGTTTACCTGTGTTCTGTTTACCTGCGGTCTGTTTACCTGCAGTCTGTTTACCTGTGGTCTGTTTACCTGTTGTCTGTTTACCTGTGTTCTGTTTACCTGTGGTCTGTTTATCTGTTGTCTGTTTACCTGCGGTCTGTTTACCTGTTGTCTGTTTACCTGTGGTCTGTTTACCTGTTGTCTGTTTACCTGTTGTCTGTTTACCTGCGGTCTGTTCACCTGCGGTCTGTTTACCTGTTGTCTGTTTACCTGTTGTCTGTTTATCTGTGGTCTTTTTACCTGCGGTCTGTTTACCTGTGGTCTGTTTACCTGCGGTCTGTTTACCTGTTGTCTGTTTACCTGTGTTCTGTTTATCTGCGGTCTGTTTACCTGCGGTCTGTTTACCTGCGGTCTGTTTACCTGTGGTCTGTTTACCTGTGGTCTGTTTACCTGCGGTCTGTTTACCTGCGTTCTGTTTACCTGTGGTCTGTTTACCTGTGGTCTGTTTATCTGCGGTCTGTTTACCTGTGTTCTGTTTACCTGTGGTCTGTTTACCTGTGGTCTGTTTATCTGCGGTCTGTTTACCTGTGTTCTGTTTACCTGCGGTCTGTTTACCTGTGGTCTGTTCACCTGTCCTGGGACTGCATGTGCCTTACACCAGACAGTCCAGGTTCTGTTCATGGCTCTACTCAGCACGACCACAACAGGAGTCCCTCCTCCTGCAGACCCAGCTCCTCAGAGAGCACCTCCTGCCCAAGCACTTTCAAACATTCCAGTTTAAATGTATTATTATGTCGATTCTGTTGTTTTAATTGGTATTTTTAATTTCACTGTTTTAATTGTACAGCTGCTTTTGTGTCTTCTTACTCTATTCTATATTTTAGTCCATCATTTTGCTTTTTTATTCTTCTGTACGACACTGTTTTTAATTGTACAGCTGCTTTAAGTCGTTAATCTATTCTTGTATTTTATCCTTTTATTTTGATTTTCCCCTGTAAGTCGCTTTGGAAAAAAGCATCTGCCAAATGCATAAATGTAAATGTAAATATGTAAATATGTAAATTAGCTCTTAGCTAACTCTGGTGCAACTGTGTGATTGCACAATGTCCCTGTCAAATAAACCATAAAATAAAATAAAATTTAAAAAAATAATAAAATTAAATAAATAAAATTAAAAATGATTTTCAAAAATCTGTTTTTTGATCAGATTTGGAACAAAAAACAAAACATCGAGTTTTGTTGTGAATATGATGTTAGTCTGGGTTTGTGGGTACTGGAGTCTGGGTTTGTGGGTACTGGAGTCTGGGTTTATGGGTACTGGAGTCTGGGTTTGTGGGTACTGGAGTCTGGGTTTGTGGGTACTGGAGTCCGGGTTTGTGGGTACTGGAGTCTGGGTTTGTGGGTACTGGAGTCCGGGTTTATGGGTACTGGAGTCTGGGTTTGTGGGTACTGGAGTCTGGGTTTGTGGGTACTGGGTTTGTGGGTACTGGAGTCTGGGTTTGTGGGTACTGGGTTTGTGGGTACTGGAGTCTGGGTTTATGGGTACTGGAGTCCGGGTTCGTGGGTACTGGAGTACCTGATGTTACAATAGACATGAATAAGTTCAATGAGTGCAGAGTCCACTGTCAAAAATAACAATCAGTTAATTAAATCAAATTGCTTAAACACCAACTTACGTGTTCAGTCTTTCACCAATCAATTAGTGGCAGCAGAAACACACACACACGCGCACACACACGCACACGCGCGCACACACACACACACACACACACACACACACACCCTAATTACCTCATCCATTATAGATGGATGAGTTAATTAGACAGAGGATGAAGATGACGACTGTTCAATATGTGATAATAGTGATGACTAATGCATTCTTTAAAGACCAGTCTCATTAGGCTTCGATCACAAACGATGATGGAAAAACCACAGGACTTTGGTCACCCTAACCCACTAGAATCCACTGGGATCCACTAGAATCTACTACAATTCACTGGAATCTACTGGGATCTACTGGAATCTACTGGAATACTAGAAACAATGATAAAATTAATTCATTCATGGGTGAAGGGATACATCTGCACCTGCTGTTCAGTGTGTGTGTGTGTGTGTGTGTGTGCGTGTGTGTGTTCAGTGTGTGTGTGTGTGTGTGTGTGTGTGTGTGTGTGTGTGTGTGTGCTGGTAAATGACCTGTCAGGTTTTTGCACCCAGAGTATTAGTCTTTCTATTAAAACCCTCTCCAATGTGAATGGACCTGCCCCTCCCCCCCCCCCCCCCTACCTGCCCCCCCTGCAGGTTTCCTACCCCATGGGCAGATGTGTTTGGATGAACAGTCGTGTTGAACCTTGGGTCGGTCATCGTTCCTCCACTCTGGCTCCTGGACCCGTTTCCCATCATGTTTTTAACTGGATTCTTTTTCACATCCTTCACTGGTTTATTTTATGCAGTGGATTCTTTTTCACATCCTTCACTGGTTTATTTTATGCAGTGGATTCTTTTTCACATCCTTCACTGGTTTATTTTATGCAGTGGATTCTTTTTCACATCCTTCACTGATTTATTTTATGCAGTGGATTCTTTTTCACATCCTTCACTGGTTTATTTTATGCAGTGGATTCTTTTTCACATCCTTCACTGGTTTATTTTATGCAGTGGATTCTTTTTCACATCCTTCACTGGTTTATTTTATGCAGTGGATTCTTTTTCACATCCTTCACTGGTTTATTTTATGCGTTTTCAACTGCAGTTGAGGACAGAGATTTAGGAAATGATCTTCAGGGATAGAACTTTCTAGTGGACAGTTCTGGTCCTGCAGCCACAGAATCCCCTTAAAGGCCTTGATTATAAAAGCAGTGACAGGACAGCTGAAGGTCAGTCCTGGGGTGGGGGTGGGGGGGTTGAACCTGTTTAAAGTGTACAGGCTCATACTAAACACCAGACTTTCATAATAACGTCCATAAATGTCTTCTTCATATTTCATCACCCACAGACCGTCATGTCCTTCCATCTGTGGCGTTTCAGTCTGGTTTTATCCTCCTTTTACATCCATACATCCACCTCCCTACGCCCCCCCCCCCCTCTCCCCGTACATTCACCCACCCCCTCTTTACACTCAGACAGTCTTATTATAAATGAACCTCATTGCTGTGGGAGCGTTCATCTACTGTCCTATGGGACCAGAGCGTTCAGAGCTTCATTAACCCTGGGTTTTTGCAGAGTTGCAGTAGAGATGAAAGGCTCATACTGGGGGGGGGGGGGGGGCAGACCTGAACCCCCCCCCGCCCCGCCCCAACACAACCACATACCCATCCACTAACCCTCACACTGATGGACTCACTAGGAGGTTCTCTGTTGGATGGGGTTACACTATACTGCTACAGCTCACCTGATTGGTCGCTGGACTGACCAACCGCCGGCGTCGTTCCCCCCAAAATGATGAAGAGGAAGAGGAGAAAGAAGATGAAGGATGCCCTGCAGAGACACAAAGAGGATGCAGACGCTCAACTATTACAGCCATTTTACACAATCTGCAGTCAAAACCGACATGTTGAAACTGATGAAAACTGAAGATAAAGCGTCAGTATGAACAGAAATACCATCAGATAGGAATGAAACAACAGTGGGTCTGGGTTAGAATGAAAACTGGGGTTCTGAATGACACAGTTCAGGGTTAGGGTTAGGGTTAGAGTGTCCATACACTGTGTGATTTTAGAGACCATTTCTCACTGCTGCTTCTCTTTCTGGGCTGGGTCCAGATGTGCCTCTAATGGTGAGTGGTGCAGTGGACATGGGCTAAGGAGAAGACATGAACACCTCACCACCAGCAATCATGTGTTTGCAAGGAAAACGGAGCTGTTTGAAATCCTGCTCGCTCCTGGTGAGGGTATGGCACTGTCAAAGCACTGCCACGAGCCCATGGGCCTCAAATTCTCACACTGTGCATGCACCAATACAATAACACCCAGCGACTGTAAACTAATGCTAAGCTAACAGTAGCTGGCTATTGGCCTGGTGCAGTTTAGTTTTTTCATCTTCCCTCTAGTTCCCTTTGCTGTAGGACTGACAGCCCATAACTGTCCACGTCTGGACAACCAGTTCCTGCACCAAACACGTGGTCGTCTTTTCTTCTGTTTTGATTCCTCACAGATAATGGCACATATTACCAAAGCAGCTCGTTGGTTTTTGTTTAACACTACCATTTGGTGACTCACACCAATACACAACCGTCTATGCACTTCGGATTCCTTGGTATTTTAACATTGTATTTCCGGATCCAACAGTGGAACGTGTGGTGCATCCTCTGGTGTATGGTCCTACAGTGTGGTGCGTCCTCTGGTGTATGGTCCTACAGTGTGGTGCGTCCTCTGGTGTATGGTCCTACAGTGTGGTGCGTCCTCTGGTGTATGGTCCTACAGTGTGGTGCGTCCTCTGGTGTATGGTCCTACAGTGTGAGCAGTCAGGTCACATACCAGCATCGGTCCGTACAGTGTGAGAACATGAATCGTGAGCCTGACTTTATGATTGATTTGCACAGTTTGAGATGAAGCTACATGCAACGATTGAAATAATCACACAGTGTATGGACGCCTTTAGGCACACACACACACACACACACACACACACACACACACACACACACACACACACACACACACACTGCTCTGCACAGCCATGATACTGTTAGTGAATTTATTTCTGTTTGATTTTACAGTTATTCTATGGAGTCTGGCAAAACTCAAGTGTTTGGTTTGTTCACTAGAACCATTTAAAGTCCTGCTGATGTGGAACCAGAGTGGACATGTTGGACATGGACACGTCCCCGTTCCACAGCAATGATGTAAACAAGTAAATCAGAAAAAGACCCAGAAATGTAGTAACATCCCTAAAGCTGTTGTCTAAAGGTCTTGAAATAAAATCCCAGTTCCTCTTTTCCTGAAAGAGGGGGGGTGCCATCAATGGTGGAGGGACAAGATGGAACCATGTGGACTTTGGGTCCAGCTACAGGATTTTGTAATTTCTCCTTTACTGTGGTTTCACAGAGGGAGAAGTGACCCCCCCACACACACACACCCATAATAATGACCTTCACTTCTCAACAATTTCACTTTACATGAAAAGTAAAAAAAATCCATTCATGTGTGACTGACATGGATGGGTTTGATCCACAGCGGCTCAGACTATTTCCTGGATCAATACAAAACACAAACGCGTATCAACACATTCACAAACAGACAGACCTGAAAAAACAATCACTTTCATTTCTCTGAGGAAACAAATCTAATAAATACATGGTAAATGGATGGACTGAACTTCTACAGCACATTTTCTCCACCTTCATAGTGGAAAAAAGCGCTTTCACACACACACTCATACACCAGTGGGCCGCTGCTGCCATGCAGGGCGCTGCCTGGTCCTACTGGGAGCAGTGTAGGCCTCAGTGTCTTGCCCAAGGACAGTTTGACATGTGGACAGTCGCAGCCAGGATTCGAACCGCCGACCCTGATTAATGACATGCACTGATTAATTTAAAATTCCTGAAGACTGATACGTTAACAATTATTCAAGGAACAACAGAGCTGCAGCTATTTTTAGAGTAAAATAATCCAGATTTACATCTGTCAAAGGTATTTGTTTGGGTTTTTTTGCAAAAACATAAAAATGTACAGTCTGTGATTCTGTGATTTACGGCTCTTTTTATTATTTGGGATGCAATATAATGAAAACCCACGTATACAAGATAAAAACACTGAAACATTCATATAAACCTGATAATGAACAAAAAAGTATGTGACTGTAAATAGAATTACTATTATTATTTCTGTTATAATTAATGTTAATCGCTGTTATAATTAATCCTATAATTACTGGTAATTACTGTTATAATTACTGTTATAATTAATGTTAATTACTGTTATAATTAGGGATGCACTGATACCACTTTTTCCAGACCAAGTACAAGTACTGTACTTGTACTTGTACTTGTACTTGTACTCGGTCTGGAGACCCGGTGGACAGAGGAGGAGATCCAGAGCTTTCTGACGCTGTGGACTTCACAGTCCAAGACCAGTTGGACGAAGCGTCTCACACAAAGCTGGTGTAAAAAATAAAGAGTTGGCTACGACCGGACCTGGACCAGCTTCTAAACAGACTAAAGAAGATAAAGATGGACTACAGGGACCAGAAAAGACAGCATGGACACAGCAGATGGCCGAAAAGAATCCCACATTTGGACCTGCTGGACTGGGTTTTAGGGGACCGCTGAATCTGACTACCAGTGCACTGAACTGGGACGACGCAGACATGGACTGGAGGCTCTGGACTGTAGACGAGTCCTTGGTTTCATGCAGATGTAAGTGGTATCAGTGCGGGTGTATCAGAGTACTTTTACGAGTACGAATACAAGTACACATGCTGAGTATTGGACTCAATACCCGATACTGGTATCAGTGTATCCCTAGGTATAATTAATGGTAATCACCGTTA
>NW_021941623.1:164374-186874 GCF_902148855.1 Sphaeramia orbicularis
CACACACACACACAAATACACACACACACACATACACGTACACACAACACACATATACACACACACACACACACACACAACACGCATACATACACACACAACACACACACACTACACATTACACACATAAACACACACAACACACACACAAACACACACACACTACACATTACACACACACACAAAACACACATATATACACACACATACATACACACACACAACACACACACACACTACACACACACACACACACACACAAAACACACATATACACACACACACATACATACACACACAACACACATATACACACACACACACATACATACACACACAACACACACACATACATACACACACAACACACACACAACACTACACACACACACACACACACTGCACACCCTACACAGCATACACATACTACAACACACAACACACACACACACACACACACACACACACACACACACACACACACACTGGTCAGGCGGAGGTGGACTCACATGGACCGGGTTCCGGACGGTTCCGCTCGGAGTCTGTTGGATGATCCGGTCCAGGACTGGAGGAGGGGGCGGGGCTGGACCCGGACCCGGACCTGGGTTCTGTGGTGTCCCGGTATCTTCCACGGACCCTCTTCCTCCGCTTGTGTCCGCAGCTCCGGAGCTCCGCTGATTAATGCCCGGTGTCAGGGCTCGATCCCCGCCGGTAAATCTCCAGGAGTAACGGCCCCCCCACCCCTCCCCGCGCCGCTCCTCCGGGGCTCCGGGAACTTTTCCAAACGGAAGGAGAGTCACCGACCCGGGCCGACGAAGTCCTGGAGCTCCGGAACAGCAGCCGAGACACGGACAGGCCCACACCGACACCCCGGTGAAGTTTAGAACCGGAAGAACCGCGAGGAGGTTTGGAGAAGAAGAAGAAGAAGAAGAAGAAGAAGTCTGTTCAAGACAGAAACATGTCAGAAGAGTCAGCTGAGTGTGTGTGTGTGTGTGGAGGAAGTGGAGCTGGAGTGGATTCCGGCTGATGCTCCTCCTCCTCCTGCTCCTGCTCCTCCTCTTGCTCCTCCTGCTCCTCCTCATTCTTGCGACACAGATGTGTGTGATTTCTCAACAGCACAAGCTTCAGATCACAGCGAATCAACAACAGACACTGGTTTAACATCAACTTAGTTCATGAGACATTTACCACATGTCCCTGAACACAACAGATGAGGACACATGTCCCTGAACACATCAGATGAGGACACATGTCCCTGAACACATCAGATGAGGACACATGTCCCTGAACACATCACATGAGGACACATGTCCCTGAACACATCACATGAGGACACATGTCCCTGAACACATCACATGAGGACACATGTCCCTGAACACATCACATGAGGACACATGTCCCTGAACACATCACATGAGGACACATGTCCCTGAACACATCAGATGAGGACACATGTCCCTGAACACATCACATGAGGCTAATGTATCTAAGAACACATGGGCTCACAGCTGCTTTTTGTGCATTTCTTCATCGGATTCTTAAACGATGGAATAGTTTAATAATTCCAGATCTCTTCTTTCAGGTGAATATTTCAGGTCATTTATCTGAATACGACAGCGAGGAAGATAAAAGATATGAAAAAACTAAAACTAAGCATTCAGAAAAAAAAAAAAAAACGCTAATAAAAACTAGTAAACCTACTCTAAAAACTAATTAAGTTAACTGAATTAGAGAAAAAAGTCAAAACTAAATAAAACTAAACTATAATGAAAAATCCAGAACTATTAGAACCTTGGTATGGAAACGTGTAGTCACATGGATCGGTCAACCAATCAGCACGAGGCTGACCTTCTGTCCCTATCTGCATGTTGGATCTTCAGCTTATTTACATTTTTTGTGAAAATCTGTTTTGTACATGTAAACATTTTCATATTCTAGTTTTAATTTTTTGCATTATGACAAAGAGAAAAATGTAGAGTTGTCCTTATTTCTAAAGTACGCTATTATTGAACTGGTCCGGCCCATTTTAGGTCAAACTGGGTTAAATGTGGAACCTGAACTAAATGATTTGTACATCCATGACTGTAGTATTTGGTCAGTTCTACTGCAGAGTCTGTGGTTTTGGGGTAAATGTCTGCATTTGTTTTGTACTTTGTCTAAACATTTCAGGTCTGACTCTAACTCTTCCTTTTGTGTGAAAACAGATGGAGTTTTCTTTCCTCAGTCAGAGTTTGGTCATATATTTGTGTTTGTCTTGTTTTAGTTGAGGACAGCTGTAGTCACACTAGGTCCAAACACCGATACTGAGTTCACAGTCGTGTGTGTGTGTCCTTAAAGCTGACAGTGTTCTGCATATTTACACCAGCAGACCACCACTAGAGGGAGTCCAACACAAACAACAACAGGCCTGAAGTCCAGGAGACTCCCACAGAACCGACACTAATGATGGCAGACAGTCATGGAAAACCGGTTCAGTGCCAGACATGTTCATTCGTGTGAACCGTCCACTAATAAATGGATCCTGTTCTTCCAGGGAAGCTTTTTCCACTATTTGATCCAAATGGTCAAACTATGTCAAACCTGTAAATGATGTGAACTGAATATATCAGTGATGTGAAAACATTTATATGACGTACATTTCGTCCACTCAGAATCAGCTGGTTCTACGTCCACTTTGTGCAGAAATGGATTTAAGCGTACCAGGACATTCTAAAACCACAGTCCCACAGTTCTGAGCTCCAAGCTAAACATCTGCACACACTCACACCTGGAAACACTTCCACACTTTGGAATCACAAAGTTCTATGTCCATTTGGAACTTCTTCTATCTGTAAGCCTGTGGAGATTTAGAACATGAGAACAATCTGTTTAGGGTTCCTTCCACAGTCAACACTGTTCCACACAAAAGAGGAGTGAGAACTGCAGATAGCACAGATGAGACAGGTGACATTTACAAACTGTGTTTTCTACAACTGAGGAACAGTGGACACACAAGCAGCTGATTCTACAGGGACGATATGACAATGCCTTCTGTGTCAGATCAGATGGAACAGTCCTTTCATATTGTCAGTTGTCGGTTGTTACTGAGAACTGTTGGTACCAAAAGGGGACTTTTATTTAAGATTTATTTATTTATTTATGTATTTTTTAATTTTTTCTAAAAATACAAGCCGGCATTTTTAAAGTTCAGCCTTTGTCTGAGTCTCATTCAACCTACCCCTCCTGTGAAGCAGCCGTTCCTTCTGGTCCAAAATCCTACAATTCTATTTACTAATCTGTAAGTGTATATCAGCCCTAGTCTGACGTCCTCATAGCACTGAGTGTGCTACAAATGCTTTCCATGTTCAAACAGGGGGCGGGGCCAAGGACCCCGGTAGATAAATCCATAGTTGCTACAGAATTCTAACTGGTGGTGCAAACGTTAGCGTACCTCGTCACTGCCGATCACAGGGTTCATGCTAACGAGCTTCTGTAAACCAGGGTTAGGGTTCGTAAGGAGCATACGTCCATGTGACCAGTGGACTGCCTTCTGACGTCTTCACCCATTGGCTGAACACCAACAGGAAATAGAACTTTACTGACACATGTTTGGTTCCTGAACGTCTCTCGGTCTGGTTGGTTTTGTGTTTCTTTTTTTTTTTCATTTAAGCAATTAAATTATGGGTGAAAAGTGTGTTGTAACAAAAATGCTATTGAACATGTACGGAGTCAAATGTGACTGAAAATGGATCAGTAATGCCTGACACTACTGCACTACAGAAAAAGTAATCTATTACTGTAATGGATTACTTTTGTAACACTTTACACCCAACACTGGTTATTTCACAGATATTAGAACTCCTATTGGATGATCCAACACACTGACCTTTGACCTCTGATGTAACCCTCAGTGGTCCCGTCTAAACCAATCAGCTGTTGAGTCCAAATAAAGCACATGTTCAGGTTTGAGTCCAGACCCTGAAACCCACAGAACATTAGTGTCATTAAAGGTTCTAGGCAGGTTTCCACTGGAGAACAGGAGCAGTCAACAGTTCACAATCACAACCTGCTGGTTCTCATCTATAGGGGATTCAACCACCTCCTCTGGTCATGTGACCTCTGGTCATGTGAC
Organism: Sphaeramia orbicularis; assembly: GCF_902148855.1. Classification (NCBI taxonomy): domain Eukaryota; kingdom Metazoa; phylum Chordata; class Actinopteri; order Kurtiformes; family Apogonidae; genus Sphaeramia; species Sphaeramia orbicularis. The sequence goes on from NW_021941623.1 coordinate 168,486, forward strand.
CTCTGCTCTGGACTGGTTCAGTCCTTCAGGTTTTAATGGAAATCTGACGAACCTTCATCACATGGTCATGGGTCATCATCACCTCTGTGTTTTCTTCCTAGACTTTGAGAATCAGCTGTGCTTGTCCTTCCCTTCAGGTCCCATCATCAGCTCCAGGAGGACATCTAGTGGTCTGACAGTAGAACTACAGCACAACAACACACACACACACACACACACACACATACATATAGATCAGCCATTACACTTCAACTCACACCACAAACACCTTCATGAACTCCCATCTACATTCAACACACACCATATGAGATATGGGATTCAGGTCTTGGTCCAAAACCCTGAGTCTGGTTTATCTGTGACCTGCTGGTCCACATCAGACTCTTCTCCATCATAGAACCACGTCTCAAACTCTGCTGTTTTCAGTGTTTGTCGTGTGACTGGTGTGAATTCAGCAGAATGGATCAGTGTGAGGACAGAGAGGAGGGAGCCCCTCCCCCAAAGACCACCAACAGGACCCCCCCAAGACCTAGACCTGGACCCGACAGACCCCCCAAAGCTCAGAGGTGAGACCTCAACTGGATCTCTCCACCACTGTTCTCCATGTCAGAGCTCAGAGCTAAAACCACTGACATCACTGTTCACAGACCTGGACCTGGACCTGGACCTGGACTAGGACCAGGACCCAGCTGTGGGTTCATGAAGAATACTGACTCCAAAGACTTCTTTATTTACTTCCAACAGGATCATTCATCCAAGTCAGCGTAGGTGGTCCTCATCCAGACCTTTAGACCACTTGTATGTAAATGTTGGTCCGACCACAGACTCTGTGGATGAACGGATCCTCCAGGACTCAGCAGGAAACTGGGTTTGGGTTCCCTCATGTGATGTAGAGTTGTGTGTGTTGCAGTTCAGTTTCCATCCAGTAGTAGGTCTATCCATCAGCTGGGTGGACATCTGACGGTTGTCTGTGGACACACGGGTCCAAACAGTCTATCATTAGATCCACCTGGTTGGACTGAAGAACATCTGACCAACAAATACAGGAACTACATTAGTGATTTATACTCTAGAATTATTTATCACCTGATGAATTTAGAATGAACTCAATGATCCTGATCTAAATGTTCAGTGACTTTCATTGATCTGTGAGTTTTTGGATCAGATTCACACTTCATTGATCTTCAGTGTATTGATCATTTTCTTATATTTTCTGCAGTTTGTTGAAAAACTAAACACTTTGTTTTCCTGATGACCAGGATCCACCACAGACCAGAGTCATCTAGACCTGATCCTGGATCTGGATCCAGTTGTGTGTCCATCAGGAGTGACGGGTCCATGTGGAACCCACCAGGTTTTTCTACAGAGCCGTAAGTTTGATGTAAATGTCTGATGTGTCGACTGTTTATTAAATGGATATTAAACATTGACTTTAAAGTTTAGAACGTGTTCATTTTCAGCTGATTCTTCACATCATTGAGTCTGTTTTCATGACCATAAAAATCCAATAACTAACAGTGATCAGATCATTGGAAGAACCAGACCTGAGGCCTTCACATGCACTTCAGTGGGAAACTCCTAAACCCTGGTTTAGACGCTCCAGTCCATTATGGGATGTCTTTGGGAGTTCGTCTGTGCGTAGTGATGATAGAATCCAACTTCCTGTTATTGTCTTCAACTCCCGTTGGACTCGGTAACTTCTGTTTAATAGGACTGTAATAGTTTGTGCACATGTGCAGATGGAACAGAACTAAATCCATCCCATAAACCTGTAAACATGCATGAAGACATGGGAGGACTGGAGACACATCCAGCTGTGTTCATCTGATGGACTGTAATCAGATTACTGCTGTGATCTGATCCAACACATCAGATTAGACCAGGGGTCAGCAACCCTGGTCCTAGAGAGCCACTATCCTGCATGTTTTAGATGTTTCCCTCTTCCAGCACACCTGACGGTTGTTCTCAGGCTTCTGCAGAGCTTGATGATAGGCTTATCATTTGAATCAGGTGTGTTGGAAGAGGGATACGTCTAAAACATGCAGGATAGTGGCTCTTTAGGACCAGCGTTGCTGACCCCTAGACTAAACTCAGTTCAGTCCTGCTGCCATGATGTGTCTGATGGGGATCCAGAGAAACGGAACTCAACTAAACCTTTGGATCAACTCCAACAGTGAGTGTGAAGCTCCAAACACACTGTGGGATCAGCAGGACCAGGACACCTGTCCCACTACAGGGGCTCATGGGACTCATGTTGACGTCCAGGTGTGTCCACCTATCGGTGTCAGTGTGGACAGACATAATGTGAGCTCATTGTTGATGTTTGGTCCACAGAGTGGAGCAGCAGAGCTCAGAGGTTCCCACTGGTCTACAGGATCAGACTCAGCTGGACTCCATATTTCAGGTGTGTCCATGTCCAACATCTACTGGTCCATCTGTTCTGTCCAATCATGTCCTGCTGCTGGTTTCAGACCAGTGGACGTCACTGTGTCCAACATGGACCTGAGCTTTGGTCCATGGCTGGACTTTGGCTCTTTTATCATGTTTTGTGCTCCAGCTGCTGGAGGAGAACATCTGCATTTTTGTCAAGAACCAACTGAAGAAGTTCCAGCAGGTTCTGAGTACAGATTACCCACAATGCTTAGAGAATCTGAGTGATGAGGATGAAGAGCAGAGGAGGAGCTCAGAGGCTTTTCTGCAGATCACACTGAACTTCCTGAGGAGGCTGAAGCAGGAGGAGCTGGCTGAGCGTCTGCACCGCAGTAAGACCATTGTGTACAGATTGAACAGATGAAAATACTGGATTTACTGTGAGACTGATGGTTTGATCTGGGTCTGCATTCAGGAAGTCGGTCTGGAGTTCAGCAGCAGAAACTGAAACGTAACCTGCAGCAGAAGTTTGAGTGTGTGTTTGAGGGCATCGCTAAAGCAGGAAACCCCAAAACCCTCCTGAACCAGATCTACACAGAGCTCTACATCACAGAGGGAGGGGCTACAGAGGTCAACCAGGACCATGAGGTCAGACAGATTGAAACAGGATCCAGGAACCCACACAGACCACCAACAACCATCACATGTGAAGACATCTTTAAAACACCAGCTGACAGAGATCAGCCAATCAGAACAGTGCTGACAAAGGGCGTGGCCGGCATCGGGAAAACAGTGTCCACACAGAAGTTCAGTCTGGACTGGGCTGAAGACAAAGCCAACCAGGACATCCACTTCATATTTCCATTCACCTACAGAGAGCTGAATGTGCTGAAACAGAAGAAGTTCAGCTTGGTGGACTTGTGGACTGTCCTGCTGGATCTGTGTCCTTCTATGAAGTCTCTTCTGACAAACTGATCCACATCTACACCTTCAAAACCACATTCACTGAACCACTGTTTGGAGGATTTAGACTGTGGTCACCAGGATCCACAGTGTGTGTGTGTGTGGTGTGTAGTTGTGGAATGTGTTTGTGTAGCTTATGACACTGTCGACCATCACATCCTTCTGCAACGTTTGGAACAATCAACTGGTTTCAAAGGATCAGCATTACTGTGGTTCAAATCCAATCTAACGGATCCTTCTCACTTTGTTCACATTAATAATGAATCCTCTCAGTGCACCACAGTTAGTTATGGAGTACCTCAAGGCTCGGTTCTTGGACCACTACTGTTTATCCTGTACATGCTTCCTATAGGAAACTGAATAAGAAAACATTCCATCAACTTTCATCGCTACGCTGATGATACCCAGTTATATTTATCCATTAAACCTGATGAAGCCAGTCACCTAATTAAACTACAGCAGTGCATTAAAGAGATTACAGATTACAGATTTCTTTATTGTCATTTCACAGCACAGTGTACATACAGCACAGAGTACATCAAACAAGATTTCGATCGATGATTAGGGACATCGGGCCGCTGCAACTGGTGCGCCACCATTGAACCGTTGTCTTCGAAATTTGCAGTGAAGAACAAGATAATGCAAAGCACAAATATAAGACATACAGTTTTCACCCAGTACACGAGGACACATGCTGGAGTTTTTTCATGGATTTGAAGGGAATTTGGGGGATGGGGTGAAAAAAATGAAAAGGGAGACAGCAGACGTGATTTGGGGTTTGGGGCAAGGAAGGTGCATGTGTGTTATGTAACTGTGGAATGTGTGTGCAAGATAAGAGACACCAGTGGATAAACAACAACTGTCTGCTGTTGAACTGAAACTAAACTGAAGTCACTGTGTTTGGACCCAAAACTGTTAGGAGTTAAACAGGTGTCCAAAAGCAGCTGGACTGATGTAGAAAAAAAAAAGAGCTCAAACTAATGGGACCAAATTCAAATCCTAGTATTTGTTCAGTGTGTTCCAGTTCACAGTTGATGTTCAACATCCTAAATCTGTTATTGATGTCCATTCTAGTGCCTTATTTAGTCCAAACCTGTCTTCAGTTCCTCTCTTTGTCTTTTTCTGTTCTTCCACCTGTTTTGACGCTAAAACACACAGTAAAACAAAAGCACTGAAGAAAAGGAACACAAGCACAAACTGACAGCAGCTTTAATGAACCTGAAACAGACGACGATTCACAGCAGAACCTTTACCTGCAGTCAGTACTCTGGGGTTAAAGGGTTCACATGTGAACCTTTACCTGCAGTCAGGACTCTGGGGTTAAAGGGTTCACATGTGAACCTTTACCTGCAGACGCTGGATTCTGGGAAATTAGGAGATTTTTACACCTGTTTTTAAATTAACACATTATTCTGGTAATACTTTGGCTTTATTGTTGGAATATGACGACTTCAATCGCATAAGCAAATGACAGTTTTTTTAAATTATGAGGTTTTTTTTTATGACTACGACTTTATTCTCATAAAATTACAGGTTTATATCGATATTTTATGGCTTTATTCTCATAGTGACCAGTGTTTTTCTTTTCTTCTGTGGTCCTAATACTCCGTCGTAGCTTTATTCTCCAGTTCTCCCGTATTTGTAAAACTAGGTTGGCCTCAGTTTCAGTTAGTTTACTAATCATGTAGGAGCACAAGGTTCACAATCACAAAATGAAGACAAAAACCATGAAAGATCTGATCATGAAACTGTAACGTTAGCCAAAACAATACATCATTTAAGGTCTGATTGGACCCAAAAATACAGCATCAATGAATGTTAGCTGACACCAAACAGGATCCACAGATCTAGGTTTGGTTTCCTGGATTTGTGGATCCATCTCCTTCTCTTTTCTTTGTCTTTCGGTGTCTGTAAAACGATAGCTCCCACTGCTTTAAGAACTGAAAATACAATCAACCAACAACAGTTCTGCCCCATTTTTATTAAATATTGTTCTTCAGTTTAGACAGTATTGAAGCCAACACTGTCACTCATCTCCCTCTCTCTGCCACTCAGTGGGCGGAGCCGTCACGTGCATACCCTTGATAGCACAGTTTAACAGTAATCAGTGCATCGACATGTTTGAACGCAGTGACACAAGTAAGAACTTTTTATGACTTTTCAGATGTAACCTTCCCAACAGTGCAGCCACAGTAACAGTGACTGAAGGACCTGGTCCGGCCCCTGGCAGGACTCCCAAACACACGGCTCAGCCCTGGTTTGAAGGGACACCTCGTCAAGCCCTGCCCATGGGATCTGGTCACCCTAGTTGAAAACCTTTGGAGGTCTTTACGGTACGATAAAGCCCTTTCTACTTCGGACATGTTTCCTCAAATGCCACTTTGAAGAAACCTTACAGATTTTTTCATTAAATCTACAAACACTGGAACCTCAAAGGGTCACTAGCAGCTTTGTTTGGGATTGGTAGAAAGTGAGCATTAGATGGAACAAGAGCTTTCCAAACGTCACATAAGTATATCTACGATCAGAACAGTTCCAGTTACCACTCATGGAATACTTGTTTTATTGTGTGCGTTGTGGGTTGAAAGGCCACTCTGGCTCTTGAGGATCATATATTTGCGTCTGATGATGCGCCTGTTTTGAGGCCAACCCGGGCTCATGGCCTGTGGTCGGTCTGAGCGCTGCCGGTTCATCCTGGTTGCTTGTCGTTGCTTGGCAGAAAGCTCAGGGAACTGCTGAGTGTACAGACGGTCTGTGTACTGAAGCTCTGGTGTTACCAGTCTCTGACATCGAGTCTTGGTGTCTTCATCTATGTCTGTGTTGAGGTTGTAGCCCTGAATGATCGCTGCTCCATACTGGAAAGGTTTTAACCCCGTGTCCTTTATCTTGGACGGGTCAACCGCCCCACCGTCTTTGAGGCAGGTGTTTGCTAGCTTGGTCTGTAGTTCTCTCAACTCAGTCACATCCTTCTTCATCTGCTCACGCCCAATCAGTGTGTCAACTTTGTGCCAGAAGGTGGAGTTAAAGTGCAGGTATATCCTCCAATCTAAGGCGTTCCACCTCTTGATCATCTCTGCAGTTTCTGGTGAAAGTTGGCGACGAGTTTGCTCACTGCGACTGTTGAGCTTAAAGGACACGATGTCTTCCAGAGACCAGCAGAGGGCGCGTCTGAGCAAGATCATAGACTCGTCAAAGTATTCTGAAATAAGAATGAGATGGAAGTCTCGTTCGATGGTGCCAATGGCCCTGCTCACTCTTTCCTCCAGGTCTTCGGAGTCAGCCGTGACGTCGTTGTTGAAACCGAAATCAAAAGCCAAGATGTTGTGAGCGTAGTGGTTGTTGGGGACCGAGGAGTTGTAGTGAGTCCAGCAGTCGTTTAGGAAGTCGTTCAAGCTGGGGGTCTTTTGGAAGGCAGGAATGCTCTTATAGTAGATGAAGATGGACTCCATCATGGCCACAGGATTCCTCAGGATGGAAAAGTAGAAGGAATCCCCAGGCATCACCTTCTCCACCTGGAACACAACACAACAACAAGGAGTTACAAGTCATTGTCCTTATATGAGTTAACGACCAAACCCAGACACAAACGGACTAAAGTCTGTGGACCTGCTGAGTCCAGGTGTTTCTGTTCTAACAGGGGTTCCCAGTGTTCCCAGTGTCATCTGTACACCTGACATATAGACAGACTGTGGAACGTTTGTTCTTCGACACCATGTTTATGACGTTCTAAACCAAAACAATACAGCGTACATGTGACATCATCACACATGTGCAACGGAGGCGGAGTCGATAAGTAGAATCGATAAGCAGGCAAATGATTCCATGGAACTGAGCTACTGGGAGTCGGTTCTCAAAAAGAACCGGTTCTCCATTCCCATCCCTAGCCCCTCCTACAGGGGGTGGGGTCACCAGTTCCAGACACTAAAGTATGACCTCTGACCCCGAACTGAATGTGTGCTTGTGTTCTAATGAAGCTCACCTCAGATTTTCTAAACCTCATGTGGTTGCACATGATGTGGAACTCCTGGACGCTGCGGCTGTTGATGCCCTCCACGAAGTGGGAGGTGAAAAAGAACGGGTAGAACAGCTGACTGTGTTTGTTCAGGGGGAGGGCGAAGGTGCGGTTCCGGCTCTCACCGTAGCGGTACAGGATGTTGAGGATGGTGCTGCTGGCCGTTTTGTGTGTCTTCAGGAAGACGATGTGAGACTGCGGCCGGCAGGTGTCCCCCTGGTGGACGCTGGGGGACCTGGATGGACTGGGGCTGTGGGGGGGCTGGGGTTCAGGTTCAGCAGGTGGATCTGTCCTGAAGGTAGAGTCCAGGTGGACGCTGGGGGACCTGGATGGACTGGGGCTGTGGGGGGGCTGGGGCTGGGGTTCAGGTTCAGCAGGTGGCTCTGTCCTGAAGGTAGAGTCCAGGTGGACTCTGGGGGACCTGGATGGACTGGGGCTGTGGGGGGGCTGGGGCTGGGGTTCAGGTTCAGCAGGTGGATCTGTCCTGAAGGTAGAGTCCAGGCTCAGCTGGTTCTGGTGTTGGGGCTCAAAGGCTGGAATGCTTCTGGTCTCCTGGGAGGAACCGGTGACTAGGTAGTCCGTTTGGTGTCCGTTGGACATGTGTCTGTTGTCCACGGTCTGGATGTGGACACGGGACGCCGTCTCTGTGTGCAGTGACCTGGGGTTCTGGACGCCCAACCCCCCCCACAGGTTCTGGACACCCAACCCCCCCCACAGGTTCTGCTGCTGGTTCACAGTGAAGCCCAGATGTGGAAGTCCTGGCACTTTATCAGTCCTGCAGCGAGAAAAAAAGTAGGATGGAATAGAAGGAATAGAACATACTGTTTATATAATATACTGTATATATGATATACTGTTTATGTAATATACTGTATATATGATATACTGTTTATATAATATACTGTATATATGATATACAGTATATATGATATACTATATATATAATATATTGTTTATATATATATATATATATATATATATATATGTGTGTGTGTGTGTTTGTGTATATATATATATATATATATATATATATATATATATATATATATATATATATATATAATATACTGTATATAGCTAGTTTTAGCTGTGCTTTAGCTAGGTTTTAATGGTGGGGGTGTGGGTCAGTTTTTAGTGGGGGGGGGTGGGTCACCTGTACCTGGCCTGGCGGGCGACAAAGGTTTGAAAGGCGATGCAGACCAGGAGCAGAATGAGGAGGATCCACAGAGAGTGACGCCTGGTACACAACACACGCCTGACACACCTGGAGAGGACACACACATGTACACACATATATATACACATATACATATACACATATATACACACACATATAAACACACACACACACTGAGCTTCAGAACCAATTATTGAAATGTATTGATATGATAAGTCCAGTGGGTCTCTAACTTTTTACAGTGGAGTAACCCCTGAAATAGACTTTTTACATGGGTTCCACCCCCACACTGCACCTGGGTTCCACCCCCACCCTGCTCATGGGTTCCACCCTGCTCATGGGCTCCGGTGGAAACTAAAGGCTGGTGTTTATGTTCTTCACGTGTTCGTTGGGTTCACGTCCGTATCCTATTGAAGGTCCTGATCCAAACCGTTACACCGTTAGCGTTAGCTTATGTCGGTCTAATGTTAGAAACGTCATGTTGTAATGTTCTGTTCACTTTACACCAGGGGTGAAACCAAATATGGGTTCTGCAGTATATTGCGATATTTCATTTCACAATACTGGATCGATATTAAAAAGTACTGTATGAATATTTTTAGGTATTTATTCAAATGCAGATATTGTGGAGGTTCATTTTTCTTTTTTGTTTCTATCTTAATATTATTTCACACTCTTTTATTCAATAATGTTGGTTCCTTTGTTTGGATTGAACTCAAATCCTGTTCTGATGTTAGTTGTGAACTAATAGAATCTGAACATTTGAACAGGATCTGAAACTGGAATGTCTGGAAAACAGAATTTCAGTTTGAACACAGTTTGAACATTTGCTGATAGAACATTAGATCCTGTTGGGATCAAATACAAATGTGTTTAGTTTTTGTGCAGATTTCTGCTGGAATTCAGTTCTTCCAGGAAATAATCATTTTAAAAAAGAAACAAACAATAGAATGTCCTTTTTAACAGTATCATGACACATGATATATCGTATTGTGATTCGTATCGTATCTCCAGGTTCTTGCTGATACACAGCCCTACTTTACACCTGTTTTTATTGGAGTTTCATATTTACGTTTTGTTTATGGTTGTTTTTTTTTGCCACTTATGGGCCCAGGAACCAAAACCCTTCATTTTCTACATGACAGTAAAAGTGTGTCCAACGTTCCCCACAGGCCGACGTCTGTTCTGTCCTCCAGGAATAACACACTGAGGCTGAAAGCACGACCTTCAGAGTATGTGTACGAGTGGAATGTAAAGGGTTAACCCTGGGGGGGGGGGGTCCACATGCAGAGCTGGGTCTGGGTCTCCTCTGCAGAATTCACAAACACACATAAACCCTGAGCCTTTGGGGGGGGGGGGGGGGTGAACATTCAGTTCACAGGCAAAAGCTCTGGTGGAGATTCCTGAAGTCAGCATGCGGGGGGGGGGGGGGCTTCAGGTGCCTTCCTGTCTTTGTCCAAGAATTCCAGGCATGTGTGTCTGAGTGGAGCCGGATCAAACACACCCTGGTCTGTCCTGGTCCCAGTGGGGTCACCCTGAGGCCAGGCCCAGCTGGACCAGGTCAAACACACCCTGGTCTGTCCTGGTCCCAGTGGGGTCACCCTGAGGCCAGGCCCAGCTGGACCAGGTCAAACACACCCTGGTCTGTCCTGGTCCCAGCGGGGTCACCCTGAGGCCAGGCCCAGCTGGACCAGGTCAAACACACCCTGGTCTGTCCTGGTCCCAGTGGGGTCACCCTGAGGCCAGGCCCAGCTGGACCAGGTCAAACACACCCTGGTCTGTCCTGGTCCCAGCGGGGTCACCCTGAGGCCAGGCCCAGCTGGACCAGGTCAAACACACCCTGGTCTGTCCTGGTCCCAGCGGGGTCACCCTGAGGCCAGGCCCAGCTGGACCAGGTCAAACACACCCTGGTCTGTCCTGGTCCCAGCGGGGTCACCCTGAGGCCAGGCCCAGCTGGACCAGGTCAAACACACCCTGGTCTGTCCTGGTCCCAGCGGGGTCACCCTGAGGCCAGGCCCAGCTGGACCAGGTCAAACACACCCTGGTCTGTCCTGGTCCCAGCGGGGTCACCCTGAGGCCAGGCCCAGCTGGACCAGGTCAAACACACCCTGGTCTGTCCTGGTCCCAGCGGGGTCACCCTGAGGCCAGGCCCAGCTGGACCAGGTCAGACACACCCTGGTCTGGGGGGGGGGTACTGCTCTGCCTTGGGGTTGGGGTTAGGCTCCCCCGCTGGTCCATTGTCCTTTCCAGGTATTAGACTGGACCCCCACTGGTACATACAGACTAAAAACGGACACTTGCCAGATTGGCTTTTATCCTCCATGTTGCAGACAGTGTTTGGGGGTGGAGCCTGCGGGCCCGTGTGACTTTTCAGGGGTCCATAGATAACGCCACCAGGCCCCGCCCACGGCGCCCGGCTCAGCGTTTCCCTTATCTGGTCCAATCAGCTGACTGTAACCTGAGTGCGGTGGGCGGGGTTTCAGCGGTCTGGACCTGCGATAGAATATCAGCGCTGATGTGACGGACGCCGGGCGGCCCACACAGATCTGACCCTGAGCCTGTGGAGGTTTGAAGGACGCCGTCTTTGTTTGGACGTCTTCCACCTTCACTGAGTCTAAACACAGACCGCCCACCGCTGGGTCAACAGTCATGTGACGGACGGACGTAACCCGACACCTCAGCCTGACACGTCTGCACAGGGTTCAGGTTTCACAGGAAACAGCCTTCAGTCCAATAATTAGACTGGAATGGAATGGAACGGTATATGCAGGACAAAACATTTCCACACTGTAAAAAAAAAATCTGTAATTTAACAGAATTTTCACTGTTTATTTTACAGATTTTTCCTGCATTTTTCAGATACAGGAAAATATCGATGAAATGACAAAAACAGACTGATTTTACATGTTACATGGAAAACAACACAAAAAACTGTAACTGTGAATAACCAGAAAATTTTCATTTTTTAAAAGAATTTTTTTCTTTTTTCATAGAAAAATACTGTTAAATGATGGAAAATGACCATCTCATAAAAATACAGTAATTTTCCATAGTTAAAATACAGTCTGTTTTGGTCATTTCACTGATATTTTCCTGTATCTTAAAAATACAGGAAAAATCTGTAAAATAAACAGAAAAGTCTGTTAAATTACAGATTTTTTTTTTTTTTTTTTTTTTTTGTTACAGTGTAGGAATCAGTCTAATTTGATCAGTGTTTGGTTGTTTCTCTCATTTAGTTCATTTTTGAGCAGGTTTTGTTGTAATTATTCTTTCATTTGTTCATATTTGTTGATGTTTTGGGTTTTTTTTCTGTTCTTTCCATTCACATGTATCAGATTTGTGTCCATTTTTGACGTTATTTATACGTTATTCTGTTATTATTTTACATCAATTAAATGAAAAATGTGAATAATCTGAACAAATATGAGTCATTTTAAACGTTGTCATATAAACCAGTGGAATAGTTCCAATATTCAGTCTGTTATTAAATGTATCTGAACGTTAGAATGAACATGTAGAAATGATAAACTGAGGCTGAATATATGTACAAATACACTGGTTTTACGGAATAAAGTTCAGGTTATTCATGTTATTCATATTTTTTCACAGGATAAATTTGTAACATTAAACATTTTCATATGTAATTTTACTCTAAATCTAGTAAAATAATAATATAATGACCTATAAATCATTGACAAATACAAACTTTTAACTAGTTTTACAGTGAAAAAAGTAAAATTACATATGAAAATGTTTAATGTTAAAAATTTATCCTGTGAAAAAATATGACTAACCTGAACAACCTGAACTTTAGTCAGTAAAACCAGTGTATTTGTACATATATTCAGCCGCAGTTTAGGATTTCTACATTAGATAGATAGATAGATAGATAGATAGATAGATAGATAGATAGATAGATAGATAGATAGATAGATAGATAGATAGATAGATAGATAGATAGATAGATAGATAGATAGATAGACCAAAAAATTGTCCACTATAAGAAAAAAAAGAGAACAGGCCAAAAAATTATCCACTATAAGAAGAAAAAGACAACAGCCCAAAAAATGTTCCACTAAAAGAAAAAAAAGAGAAAAGCACAAAAAATCGATCCACTATAAAAAAAAAAGAAAAAGAAAACAGGCCAAAAAATTATCCACGATAAGAAAAAGAGAACAGCCCAAAAAATAATCCACTATAAAAAAAAAGAAAAATTATCCACTACAAGAAAAAAAGAGAAAAGACCAAAAAATTATCCACTATAAGAAAAAAAGAGAACAGCCCAAAAAATTATCCACTATAAGAAAAAAAAGAGAACAGCCCCAAAAATTATCCACTATAAGAAGAAAAAAAAAGACAGAGAGAACAGGCCAAAAAATGTTCCACTATAAGAAAAAAAAGAGAACAGGCCAAAAAAAATGACCCAGTATGAAAAAAAAAAAAAAAAAAAGAAAAATAGAACAGCCCAAAAAATGTTCAATTATGTGAAGAAAAAAAAAAGAAAGGGCCAAAAAATGTTCCACTATAAGAAAAAAAAAAAAGAGAACAGCCCAAAAAATTATCCACTATAAGAAAAAACAAAACAAAAACATCATCCACCTTTTCATTAAGGGGGCGCTGTTTACCCAAAAGGTCTCTTGCTTTAAAATTAAGGCCACCGCTGCTGTGTTTTATTTCTTATAGTGGGTAATTTTCTGGGCTGCTGTCTTTTATTTCTTATAGTGGGTAATTTTCTGGGCTGTTGTCTTTTATTTCTTACAGTGGATAATTTTCTGGGCTGTTGTCTTTTATTTCTTATAGTGGATAATTTTCTGGGCTGTTGTCTTTTATTTCTTACAGTGGATAATTTTCTGGGCTGCTTTCTTTTATTTCTTATAGTGGATAATTTTCTGGGCTGCTTTCTTTTATTTCTTACAGTGGATAATTTTCTGGGCTGTTGTCTTTTATTTCTTACAGTGGATAATTTTCTGGGCTGTTGTCTTTTATTTCTTATAGTGGATAATTTTCTGGGCTGTTGTCTTTTATTTCTTACAGTGGATAATTTTCTGGGCTGCTTTCTTTTATTTCTTATAGTGGATAATTTTCTGGGCTGCTTTCTTTTATTTCTTACAGTGGATAATTTTCTGGGCTGCTTTCTTTTATTTCTTATAGTGGATAATTTTCTGGGCTGTTGTCTTTTATTTCGTACAGTGGATAATTTTTCTGGGCTGCTGTCTTTTATTTCTTACAGTGGATAATTTTCTGGGCTGCTTTCTTTTATTTCTTATAGTGGATAATTTTCTGGGCTGCTGTCTTTTATTTCTTACAGTGGATAATTTTCTGGGCTGTTGTCTTTTATTTCGTACAGTGGATAATTTTTCTGGGCTGCTGTCTTTTATTTCTTACAGTGGATAATTTTCTGGGCTGCTTTCTTTTATTTCTTATAGTGGATAATTTTCTGGGCTGCTGTCTTTTATTTCTTACAGTGGATAATTTTCTGGGCCACCGTAGTAAAGTAATACAATAAAACAAAAGCCCTCTAGTATGAACAGCATACAATAATTTTAATAATAATATTGGAACTGTTCCACTGGTTTATATGAAGATGTTTAAAACGACTCATATTTGTTCAGATTATTCACATTTTTCATTTAAATGATGTAAAATAATAACAGAATAATGTATAAATAATGTCAAAAACGGACACAAATCTGATATATGTGAACGGAAAGAACAGAAAAAAACCCAAAACATCCACAAATATGAACAAATGAAAGAATAATTACACAAAACCTGCTCAAAAATGAACCAAATGAGAAACAACCAAACACTGATCAAATTAGACTGATTTAAATGAAGACGTTTCAGAGTGATCATATTTGGTCACATTAGTCAGATGTTATTGTTAAAGGATAGTTAGGAAATGTCAATATTTCATGTTATTTGAGGTTGTTGTTTTTTTTTAACACTAAACCAAAGGTAAACCTGTGTGTTTGTGGTTCTTTATGCTTTTTTCTGGTTCTGATCCACTTTAGATCCTACTGGTCTAAATGTGGAACCTGAACCGAACTGACCTGGACTCACCTGGGTCATCAGACACTTCAGTGGGTTCTGACCCTGGTCCTGATCCTGACCCTGGTCCTGACCCTGGTCCAGATCCTGACCCTGGTCCTGACCCTGGTGTGTGTTCTGAGTACTGAGTCCACCTCTCGGTTCTGAGTCCGGTTCTACTTCCCGGTCCAAACATCTCGTCCCTTCAGAATCAGCTGGTCCTGTGTCCACGTTGTGCAGAAATGGACTAAAGTGAACCAGGACATTCTAAAACCACTTCAGTTTGTGTCCCCCAGTTCTGAGCTCCAAACTAAACATCTGCACACGCTCACACCTGGAAACCTGTAGTTCTAGGTCCTGAGTGGAGCTGCTTTCACATCAGGTACTTCTACGTCCAACAGGAGCCAATCAGGGGCCGGGCCTGGATCATGTGACATTCACTAAAAACAGATGTATGCTCAGAAAATCCATGGAGGGGTTTGAAGTGGACTCAGACATGTTTCCTTTGTGCCGTTGATGCCTCAGTACGGCATTTGGATCCTGGTCAGAGTCTGAAGTGGTTCTTCTGAGCAGGGCTGTCATGGAAATAGTTGAGTTTAAGTTTGTTCACAGTAGTTCAGTGTTCACATGTGTCCTTCTCAGACGGCCGAGGCTGTCCAGTCAGGTCTGAGGAGGTTCACAGATAAACCAGTGGATTTGAGTCAGTTCAGATTGGACTGGATGAGGCGTTTGGACCCAAAATGTGTCATTTGTGGATCAGTTTTCTTTTTCGTCCTTTCATTCTTTCAGACTACACTCAAAAAAATAATTAAGCCAAAAATGTTGACTTTATGTATTTTAATTACATGTAAATTTTCCATGTAATTTTATTACATAAGGTTAATGTAAAGAGTTAAATTTAATACAATGTTTTTTCTATCATATTGAGTCAATATGAATAAATTAAATGCCTTCAGTCAGATTTGCTTTAGTTAATGCAAACTTTTACATAAACTGTGTTTGACTGTGACACTCAGCCTTTTTATGTGATCTAGTAAATAAAGTTTACTTTACTTGTTTAGATTCACTTTATACTAAGCATATTCACATTATGTTTGACTTTTTCGGATAAATAAACTTTAAATTTCATATATTTCAGTTACATTGTACTTTAAAATATTACTTCATGTTTATTAGAGCCAAGAATCATTTTTTTGAGTGTAGATTCTGCTCAAGTGTCCAATATTGTCCTCCTCAGGTTCAAATGAGAACGTGGCTCATTTACAGACTCGTCACTGATTTGATAGAATCCTTTTATCTGTGAATGGAGACTTAATTTGGATGTAATTTTTGCATTTTAACCCTTTCATGTATGAATTATGAGAATTTTTCCTGAGTTTTTATTTTTCTTCAGGTATTTAAAAAAAAAAAAAAGTTTGAAAAAAAATGTATGAACTTGTTTTTCATGGAGTTTCAGCTGGACACCATGTGTTTAATATTTCAAGCAAAGAAACATATATTTACTGATATAGTGTGTGAAACCTATGAAATAAAAGCAAGCACTTTGGGTGTCTAGAAAAGCGCTATATAACTCCAATCCATTATTATTATTATTATTATTATTATTATTATTAATTTATATATTTTTTAAATGCTGCTAATCTGATGTTTTCTCACATTTTATCATACTCCAATACTAGTCATTACTCACTTCATGAAGATAACATAAAATAACGACTTTTGTTAAAAAAAAAAAAAAAAATTACATTAATTACAGTCTAATAACAAGCATTTGATTTCCACTCAAACCCGTCAGTGCAGATCAGGTTTATGAAGAGTTCCAGTACTGGTCTGAACTGCAGTGGATGGGATGGTGCAAGAGCGTCCACTGTGTCAGCTGATCTGGAACTAAAACAGCAAAACTCATGAATATACAAGAGAACAGCTGGAGAAGAACTGACCACTGGAGTGACCACTGCAGTGACCACTGGAGTGACCACTGCAGTGACCAGTATGCATGAAAGGGTTATCCACTTTTTTCTCATGTTTATTGTTTCTGTTCTAGACTCTGGTCCAGTGGTCAGTGTTGTCTGGTGTCAGGTTCAAATGAGAATGTGTCTCATTCATGGACTTTCATCTGAGTGGACTCAGAATGTTCACTCATCACTCCTCAGTCTTTAAGGTGGTTCATGCTGTTCCACATCATTTGTCTCCATTCCACAACTCATTCTCCTCCTTTGAGGACTGAAGTATGGATGAAAATGGTTGTTTTCCATGAAAACTGAGTGAACACAGTTTCCTCAGGTCCTCCAGGTGTCCCAACACCTTTATTCACCATTCCACCTTTAATGAAAAAGGACAGATGTGCTCATTTGAGCTGTCCACCTTAAATCCATGTGGATTGAAAACACTAGCAGAGGATGGTTTTGACTGTGTCATTTGTGACCTCAGTCTAAAATCCATGTAATCAGTGACTAGAACGTTCTTAGTTTGTTCAGAACTCTTTTCAGTCCAGCTGTGGTGGACCTAGAACTTCTGATGTGGATCATCAGTGACACCTGTAAAGGCTCCAGCTCCTCTGGTGGACATAGAACATGTGGACCAGGGAACACTTCCACACCTTGGAATCACAAAGTTCTAGGTCCGTTTGGAACTTCTTCTATCTGTAAGCCTGTGGAGGTTTAGAACATGAGAACCATCTGTTTAGGGTTCCTTCCACAGTCAACACTGTTCCACACAGAAGAGGAGTGAGAACTGCAGATAGCACAGATCAGACAGGTGACATTTACAAACTCTGTTTTCTACAGCTGAGGAACACTGGACACACAAGCAGCTGTCACTGAACACAGGCTGGGATCCGAACCCGCACCATCCGAACTCACCCGGTCCCGGAGCTGACGGGCTGCTCCCGAACCCATCTGCGCGAGGACGACCACAGCATCTCCACCGAACCCAGGACAGTCCGGTCCGGCTCCGGTCCGACAGTCGACGCGATCCGGTCTGAGTCCAACCACCGACTGACACCGATCTGTGTGTGTGTGTGTGTGTGTGTGTGTGTGTGTGTCTCTCTCTCTCTCTCTCTCTCTCTCTCTCTCTCTCAGAGGCGGAGTTCCACTTTTACTTCGGGACCAGCTGGTGTCAAACATAAGGCCCGCGGTCCAAAACCGGCCCCCAAAGGGTCCGGTCCGGTCCAAATGCAGAGATGACGGTGCAGACCTTCTCAGTCCAGGTGGTCCAGGTCCTGTTAGTC
This sequence comes from Sphaeramia orbicularis, assembly GCF_902148855.1. NCBI lineage: Eukaryota > Metazoa > Chordata > Actinopteri > Kurtiformes > Apogonidae > Sphaeramia > Sphaeramia orbicularis. Next base: position 186,264 of record NW_021941623.1, read on the forward strand.
CAGGTGGTCCAGGTCCTGTTAGTCCGGGTGGTCCAGGTCCTGTTAGTCCAGGTGGTCCAGGTCCTGTTAGTCCAGGTTCCACAAACAGACCAAAAGGATCCAGTCAAATAAGACCAGAAGAACCACAAATACTGACAAATACACATGTTCTTCTAGAAAGAAATATGTGGGAAAATAAATAAATAAATAAGTGGAGAAAAAAAGAACAGGCCAGAAAATGATCCACTATAAGAAAAAAAAAGAAAAAGAAAACAGGCCAAAAAATTATGCACTATAAGAAAAAAAAAAAAAAAAGCGAGAACAGCTCAAAAAAATTATCCACTATAAAAAAAATAAAAAAGACAACAGGCTAAAAAATGATCCACTAAGAAAGAAAAGAACAGGAGATGAGTGGACAGACGGTGGTGCGTTCAGGTGTTTCAGTGGGACGGTGGTGCGTTCAGTGGACGGTGGTTCAGGTTTCAGTGGGACGGTGGTGCGTTCAGGTGTCTCAGTGGGACAGTGGTGCGTTCAGGTGTTTCAGTGGGACGGTGGTGCGTTCAGGTGTTTCAGTGGGACGGTGGTGCGTTCAGGTGTTTCAGTGGGACGGTGGTGCGTTCAGGTGTCTCAGT
>NW_021941623.1:191874-195524 GCF_902148855.1 Sphaeramia orbicularis
CAAGTAGAACACAAACAGAACACAAATAGAACACAAACAGAACACAAACAGAACACAAGTAGAACACAAACAGAACACAAGTAGAACACAAACAGAACACAAATAGAACACAAACAGAACACAGAACACAAATAGAACACAAACAGAACACAAACAGAACACAAGTAGAACACAAACAGAACACAAGTAGAACACAAACAGAACACAAATAGAACACAAACAGAACACAGAACACAAATAGAACACAAACAGAACACAAACAACACAAGTAGAACACAAACAGAACACAGATAGAACACAAACAACACAAATAGAACACAGATAGAACACAAATAGAACACAAGTAGAACACAAACAGAACACAAGTAGAACACAAACAGAACACAAATAGAACACAGATAGAACACAAATAGAACACAAACAGAACACAGATAGGAGGAAACAAGGAGTCCAGCACAAGAACCAACACTATACACTGTAAAAAAAAAAAAAAAAAAAATCTGTAATTTAACAGAATTTTCACTGTTTATTTTACAGATTTTTCCTGTATTTTCAAGATACAGGAAAATATCAATGAAATGACAAAAACAGACTGTGATTTTATACATCAAATGTAGAATAACATGAAAAAAATGTAACTGTGAATAACCAGAAAATTTCCATTTTTTAAGTTTTTCTTTTTTCACAGAAAAAGTTAAAATACATTTGCAAATGTATCGTAATTTCACAAATATTTCTTTTCTATTTATGAGATTAAACTGTTAATTTAAAGTTTAATACTGTAAAAAAATAAAAATAAAAAAATAAAACCAGATAAAATTACTGACAGTTAACGGTAACAGAAGTATTAGTTCTGTCAGTTGAACCAGACTTGTTTGTTCATTGACAAATATCTTGTGTAATTACAGGAGGTTTCACAACAAAAATGTTGAATAAATGTATTTTTGTGAATGTAGAACATGTATAAGCACTGATAAACTGTCCAAATACAGTTTTTATCAGTGGATTGGACAACTGAGTCTCACTGAAAATTATTTATATATATTTATAGGTAATTGGATTGTTTTAATACATGAAAATATTCTTAAACATTAAAAAGTAAAAAAAAAAAAAAAAAAGCAAAGTCTCATGTAAAGTTAGAGCAAAAAACTATATTTTAATTATGGAAAATCACCGTATTTTTGTGAGATGGTTATTTCCATTATTTTACAGGATTTTTTTGGCGCCCCTGCTGCTGGAATAATACTGTTTTTTTTTACAGGTTTTTTTTTTTACAGTGTAGACTGTACAGAAGAAGAATGTTCCACTGATAGAACCTGTCCAGTCCATTTATCCAGTGGATTTATAAATGTTCCACCTGTAGACCACCGGAACCATGTGACCTGTAGACCAGCGGAACCATGTGACCTGTAGACCAGCGGAACCATGTGACCTGTAGACCACTGGAACCATGTGACCTGTAGACCAGCGGAACCATGTGACCTGTAGACCACTGGAACCATGTGACCTGTAGACCACTGGAACCATGTGATCTGTAGACCAGCGGAACCATGTGACCTGTGGACCACTGGAACCATGTGACCTGTAGACCACTGGAACAATGTGACCTGTAGACCAGCGGAACCATGTGACCTGTAGACCAGCGGAACCATGTGACCTGTAGACCAGCGGAACCATGTGACCTGTAGACCACTGGAACCATGTGACCTGTAGACCAGCGGAACCATGTGACCTGTAGACCAGCGGAACCATGTGACCTGTAGACCACTGGAACCATGTGACCTGTAGACCACTGTAACCATGTGACCTGTAGACCAGCGGAACCATGTGACCTGTGGACCACTGGAACCATGTGACCTGTAGACCACCAGAACCATGTGACCTGTAGACCAGCGGAACCATGTGACCTGTAGACCACTGGAACCATGTGACCTGTAGACCAGCGGAACCATGTGACCTGTAGACCACTGGAACCATGTGACCTGTAGACCACTGGAACCATGTGACCTGTAGACCAGCGGAACCATGTGACCTGTGGACCACTGGAACCATGTGACCTGTAGACCACCGGAACCATGTGACCTGTAGACCAGCGGAACCATGTGACCTGTAGACCAGCGGAACCATGTGACCTGTAGACCACTGGAACCATGTGACCTGTAGACCAGCGGAACCATGTGACCTGTAGACCAGCGGAACCATGTGACCTGTAGACCACTGGAACCATGTGACCTGTAGACCAGCGGAACCATGTGACCTGTAGACCACTGGAACCATGTGACCTGTAGACCACTGGAACCATGTGACCTGTAGACCAGCGGAACCATGTGACCTGTGGACCACTGGAACCATGTGACCTGTAGACCACCGGAACCATGTGACCTGTAGACCAGCGGAACCATGTGACCTGTAGACCAGCGGAACCATGTGACCTGTAGACCACTGGAACCATGTGACCTGTAGACCAGCGGAACCATGTGACCTGTAGACCAGCGGAACCATGTGACCTGTAGACCACTGGAACCATGTGACCTGTAGACCAGCGGACCCATGTGACCTGTAGACCAGTGGACCTAGTTCAGTTGGACCTAGTCCTGTTCAGCTGCACCTGGTTCAGTTGGACCTGGTCCTGGTCCACTGTTGTAGACCCAGGTCCGTTGTGTGCATTTGAACCCGTTTGTCTTTCACTGATCCACTTCCATCAGTCTATTCTGGTCCTGGAGCTCCAGTTTTCAGCTCGTCCCTGTGGTCTGTTCTGGTGGGGGGGTGGGGGGGTCCTCACAGGAGCAGTGGAGCTGAGAATGAACCTGTATTTATGAGTCCAACAGGAAATGAGGACAGAGACACTGAAGACCTGACCACGATGGGGGGGGGGGCATCTGTGTTAACCCTTTAACCCCAGACGTGTCTGTGGTGATTGTTCTGAATGTATGGTTCAACACACACACACACAACATACACACACACACAACATACACACACACACACACAACATACACACACACACACACACAACATACACACTCACACACACAACACACACACACACACAACATACACACAAGCATACACACACACACACACACACACAACATACACACACACACACACAACATACACACTCACACACAACACACACACACACAAACATACACACAAACATACACACTCACACACACACAAACACACATACCCGTTTTTGCTACCCCGTGGGATCCAATGACATACTGGTGTCTGGTGGGATCCACCCTTTCTGAAGGTCCTACAGCTTTGATTTTAACTTGTAAAATCATGAAAAATTTAAGGGAACACAAAAATCACTTGAAACATCTAAAACTCACAGAAAAAATTTAAACCTGAATTTTGATGATTTTGGGGACCAAACCTGTATTCTGCCCCCCCTTGGGGACCGGAACTGCTTTGCCTATTTGCATGTAATTACAGCACTGTTGTGACAGTCTAGAGCTATGATGCACATCTACAGTGACTGACTGTCCACAGTGGCACATCAACTGATCAGATTTTCAATCTGAAACACAAGCGTTGCCCGTATATGATTTGAATTATCATTACTTTAGTCATATTGGTTCAACATGTTGTTAATGTTCCTTCATATGTTCCTTTATAATGATATCATCCAGTGACCCTAA